>NC_133492.1:15736951-15768252 GCF_025370935.1 Choristoneura fumiferana
CATTACAAAAGCGAAATGTTGTTCGACCAAAATGTGCAAAATGTGTAGTGTGATTAATAGGCTAAACGAATTTCTGTAAATAGTTGTTCGGCTTACTGACTTCAATATTGCCAAGTAATAGTCTGCTAAGGTTGAGTTACGAAACGTTAGTCTGGAAAAAACAATACACCTGCGTACAATTTATCGGCGTACCTACTCGGCAAAAAAATAATAATAAAAGCCCAATTCAATAATCAGGCCTAAAAATTGTCGGCGAATCATTAGGTAACCAAGCGATATTCGTCTATTTTAAATTGGGTCACCAACCAACCGCTCTCGGGATCGCAATTGTGAAGAGTTGGATGGAAGCACGTTTTGTATGCATTTTGATTTCATGTTGCCCTTTATCACGGTTGTGTTAAAAGAGCCGCAAAGCACATACAGCATTCAACCGCTGTTCTCGGGATTGCAATCGCGATGATGAAGTTGGACGGAGGCAAGTTATAGGCGACGATTTCGCGCATCTGTATATACACAGTAATGCAGGTCATATAAGGAGATTGACTTCGGAATGAAAAATAATAAGCTGGAAACTCGTATACAGCTTCATTTTGGTGTCCTTAATGTTGTCTCAAAAGTCACACTTTAATCTCGTGTCCGCGTCGTAAGTTATTCAAGGTCAAATGTCAAAAAAGTCAGTTTTTCGCGATTGTCTCGATTTCTATAGCTCCAGTGATGTTAACTACAAAATAGTAAGTAAACTACAAAATTGTAGAGCATAAAATTTGGAACAAATATTGTGTTAACATTTTTTAGTGCGTCCAACCGTTTTTGAGATATAGGGGAGAGAGCCCACAGCGCTCAGCCATACTGACTGATACAAGGTCAACCGTGAATCTCAGTGAATAAAACCTCTTACCATGAGTACTCTTTACCTGGATGATGGCCGTCCTGATTATGGAGCCGGAATGTGAGCGAGCACATGATCCCAGTAACAAAACGACATAGCCCCGTCGAGTTTGGGCTCATTTGATTTGTTTTCACGAGTACTTGAATAACTTTTAGACGACCAGATGGCCTAGTGGTTAAAAATAAATAAAAAAAATATATTTATTATATTTATCCGTTACTTAGTACCCATAACACAAGTTTTGCTAAGCTTACTTTGGGACTAGGTCAATTGGCGTGAATTGTCCCGTGATATTTATTATTTATTTAATAACTTTACGACGCGGACACGAGATTGGGGCTGTTTTACCATCCATTGAATAGTGTTAACTGGCGGTTAGGTGTGATGCCGTCTTTATTTGTTTTGTTCGAATAGACGGAGACGGCATCACATTTAACGGTCGGTTAACGCTAATCAATGGATGGTGAAACAGCCCCTAAATGTGACTTTTGAGAACATAGGACACCAAAATGAAGCTGTATGAGTTTCCAGCTTATTATCTCTCATTCTGAGATTGATCCCTTCTCATTCCTTAATTGACTGAATCAACAGCGGCAATGCTAGCTATGCGATTTGGATTAGTCAGGCGCGGCTTTGAACTCCTAGTCAGTTTTTTTTATTGTGGGATCTAGTATGCGGGAGCATCTGATATGAAATGATCACCATAGGCCTTATTGTACACACTTGGGATCATAATCGTTTTCACCACATTATGGTATAAATAAGACAAAGATAGAAAGAGATAAAGTAGTAGTAAATACGAACGCGAGCGTGTCAGTGACTCAGTGCGTTAGACAAAACGGCCTTTATGCGATAATAATGATGATGAATATGTGTCCAAGGAATACTAAGTACACACACCTAAACCAATGGTCACCGCTCATGAGGTAATCAATAGTCATTGGTCTGTTGCCGGAATGAAATGAATGAAAGCACGATGAATGAAAGTTGAAGGAAGCACGTTGAACATGACTATTTTTGCGTGTCTGCATGCCGTCTACGGCAACGTTATGCATGCGGCAGCTAGTTCGATTTTATGTTGCCCTAATAACAAGGCGATGTTGAAAGCGGTCGATCCACCCACATTGAGCCTGAGCGGCATTCGCCTAACCATTCTCGGGATCGCTTATCATTATTATCGTGACGAGAGTTGGTAGACGAGACGGACGACTAAGACGACGATTTCGACGGGAACGGCCGCGCTATGCGAGAATTTTTATGTAGCCTTGGTATCACGGCTGTGTTCAAAGAGTCGTAAAGCGAATTTACAAATCGACGGCATTCGCCTAACCGCTCTCGGGATCGCAGTCGTGTTAAGTGAGGCACAGAATAGATTATTTTTACTAGTTCTTTCTATGTTCGATGTACATTTTTTTTTCTAGTAATTAGTGTACTATGTTTGTACTATTTTTTACAAGCTTTTACCTAACTAGCAATGTATGTATGTATGTAATGTATGTCATCTGTATGTTAATGTACGTGCGGGTCAAATCTTGCTAGTTGAATTTGACCCACATCCAGTGATCGGATTGACTTTGTTGGTTTTAGCAGTTTTAGCAAAGTCTAAGAACTTACATACATTTACGTACATTTAACTTACGTAGGCCTACATTTTTAAACACTGGCTTTAGATTATGATAACGACGGAGTGCACTACTCGATGAATATGCTCTCCTAGTAATTTGTCAGGTGTTTGATGAATATTCTAAGCAAAAAGGCAGTTAAGTGATTGTGTGATCGCTGATCGGACTGTCGGCTGTACACGCTGTCGTCCACTGAGGCCGTAATGCCTAAAACGTTTCTGACGCTCGCGATTTGCGATCGCAATCAAATGACAGATTTCGCATACAAAAACTGTCATTTGATTGCAAACGCGAGCATCAGAAACGTTGCGCAATGAGGGCTATTAGAGGTTTTACTAATTTAAATGTTGCATAAAATCGAATCTCATAATTTCGTTTCTCATAACAACCTTGAGCAGAATCATCATATCACTGAATTACTTTTCGCGTATATTTTTTCTCATACTATCATTTCTCATAACTTTGTAAAGCAGAATATTAACATCACCTAATATCGATGAGAATAATATTTACATGTCCGAATAGTTGCTACGCAGAAAGACATCCTACTAATATTATAAATGCGAAAGTTTGCTTAGATGCTTACTTGCATGCTTGCTTGCATTCTGGCTTGCATGTTTGCCTATATGCTTGCTTGCATGCTTGCTTACATGCTCACTTGCGTGCTTGATTGAATGCTTGCTTGCAAGCTTGCTTGAATGCTTGATTGCATGTTTGCTTGCATGCTTGAATACAGCCCTAAATGCATGCTTAAATGCATGCTAGCTTGCACTTTTTTTTACATTTGAGACTATGCTTGCCTGATTTTTTGTTTGCATGCTTGCTCACATGCTTGCTTGCATGCTTGCTTACATGCCAGCTTGCATGCTTGCTTGCATGCTTGCTTACATGCTCACTTGCATGCTTGCTTACATGCTCACTTGCATGCTTGCTTGATTGCTTGCTTCTTTGAAATGTTTATGGTTCACGCGAGCGAAGCATGCTCACATGCAAGCTTGCTTAGATGTTTGCTTGCATGCTTGCTTGCGTGCTTGCCTGCGTGCTTGCTTGCGTGCTTGCTTGCGTGCTTGCTTGCGTGCTTGCTTAATTGCTTGCTTCTTTGAACTGTTTTTGGTTCACGCGAGCGAAGCTGCGGGTAAAAGCTAGTATCTCATAATATTACTTTGCATAAGGATAATAAAAAGCCGATTAAAATTTTACTGAACATTCTTTGCAATTAAATTAGTTGTAGTTGATTAACCTAACCTTTAATGGCAGCAGGTGGCAGTAGTAAGATTCTGGCGCTTCGCCGGCCGCTGCCGCGGCACGCTCACTGCGCTCGCTCGGCTCGCGCGCTTTTGTGGTCGCAGTTCTAACCTAACCCAACCTACTATGTAGCTTCTGTTCTGTTCTGGCGCTTTGCCTGCTGCTGTTACAGCACGCAGCACGCTTACTTTGCTGGTCTTACTTTTAACCTTTACCCATTCTTATGGCAGCTGCTAATTCCTTTAACTATGTTATTACGCCATGTAGTCAGCGCTATTTAAAATTCCGTGAAAATACAATAGTCCAAACTAGTATTTTGCTATGCTATTATGCCATATTAAAATCGACGATACTTACTAATTTTCTGCTATTTAATATTCTGCAGAAGTATATTCGGCGATAAGTGTTCTGCTATTTAATATTCTCAGAAATGACTATTATTCGAACTGATCATTATGCAAAGTTATGATTACTTATGCAAAAGTATCATTCGGCTAAAAAAAAAATATGAGATACCTGTTATGCGAAGTGTATTTCGAAGAATCGATATTATGCAAAATAAAGATAACCTCTATTAGAAAATGGTGAATGCGGCAAGCTCGCGGCAAGTGTCCGCGGCTGTCCGCGGATTAGTTAAAGAGTACGGCTTGTTTGGATGTTCTAGTTCCCATTCCCATTCTTTACTCACGTCACGCCACGCTCTGGTATTAGGTTATCTATCACGCGCTGTTCCCTTGGGAACTGTGCATTTTTCCGGGATAAAAAGTAGCCTATGTCACTCTAGGGCCCATAAACTATATCTCTATGCTAAAAATCACGTCGATCCGTCGCTCCGTTACGGCGTGAAAGACGGACACACAAACATACAAACACACTTTCGCATTTATAATATTAGTATGGATAGTAATAATAATAAAATAACCATTCCCCGATTCTGCTGCCTGTCTGTGCTTGTTGCACCGCACGATGAAGCGGCGACGCGTCGCTAGAGCCGCGCAGTTACCAGGGCACCAGGAATTATAAGGTGCCTCTGTAGGTATTACTTAAGAATAGAGGCAAAACTCAGTAAGGACAGGGGACAGGAATACGTATTATGTATACATACATTTTTCTTGCTTGCTTTCTTGCTTGTACTATTACTTATTCTGTGGCTATACCTACCTACCTCAACAGGTAAATAGTATTTATAGGTAGGTTAGGTACATTTCTATGTGAAGTTTAGTGTGAATTTGGCAGATTTTGAATTCGAGCATGTAAAAAATTGGATAAGTACGGTGACGAATTGCATTTTATAATTACATCGTATTGCATATTGATTGTATCTGCTTCAGTTTGAATGGGTAAATTGTAATTGTTTATTGTTTATGAGAAACGAATTATAAATTTCTTATCATATTTTTCATTTTCAACATAATTAATGACATAATTTAATCGTAAATTGTAAAAAATAAAAAATCCTTGAAAACGTAATCTTTAAATATTTTTTCTATCGTATTTTGTAGTAAAAGTTCGTATTTAGATATCTTTAAACTGAGGTCTAATCTAATTATTATTGTGTGCTCTTATATTATAACTAATTTATTTATTATAAAATATTTAATTATGTTCATGACATAACTTAAATAATTATTAAATTATACATTTAATATGTACCTAAATAATCAACTGTATTACCAACTATTATCTATTCTATGGTATTTATTACCTGACTATAAGTTGGGCGGGCTTTACAAAGAAAGAGGAAAGCAGTCTTTCATACGTCTCGCCTCGCTCGTTACTAAAGGGATGTCAAATTCTTTATAGGACCCCGAAATCAGCTGGGATTGCAATGACGGTGATCCTGACCCGTCGCCGAGACTCGAAGACCTCGGCCGCAATTCACACGGTACCAGGTGTGCAGGAGAAGTAAGTTGTTCATCCATAAACCCTTTAAACATTGACCCATTATTGTTTTATTTTTACATAAGTAAATAACTTACGTATTTAATTTAATAGATAGCAATGACTGCGAACAATGTGAAGTGCGGCGTGGGCGTGGCCTGGGGAGCTAAAGTGGGCGGAGTCCGGATGCTCGATGGGCGAATCACTGACCGCATTGAAGGCGAAGGAATAAGTACCGTCTCGCTTTTATGATCGCCTAGTACATTCGGTTCATGTTCAACTCAAAATGTCGTTCACGATGGGACCGGTGTGTGCATAAAAAGTTCTTGCTCGGATTTGTTCTTTCGTTCTTGTTGTTTTATAACCTGTTGAATTAATTCGTTCGAATAGAATTGACACGACTTAAAATTAATAATCTGAATTTCTTTGGTTAATTTATATATGCAAGCAGCCTTTCTTTCCCGGCCTCTGCAGTAATGTACTATTTCTCAAAAGTGACCGTAAAAGTTGACATTATTCTTTTCTGAAACATGACATAATATTGACGTTGTATTATACAAATAATAGGCCGGGCCGGGAAGTATCGCGCTGCAGGCGCTGCGGCTCGGCTGCCGGCGCGCGGTCACTCTAGCGGCCTGCAAAGAGATTTCATACAACTTTGCAGGCCGCTGGCCGGCAATGCGACCGTCTTTTGTTTCAACGCGCGCTCTGCGACACGGCCTACGCCAGCAACACCCGCCCCGCAGCCGCCGCGCCAGCAGCCAGCGCGACACGCGCACACACAACACAACAGGGCGACCAGACTAGTTCTTGTTTTTTTTTTTTTTTTTTTTATGGTATAGGGGGCAAACGAGCAGGTGGATCGCCTGATGGTAAGCGATTACCGTCGCCCATGGACACCTGCCACACCAGAAGAGTCACAAGTTTCTCTATTTCTTGTTTTTAGGGTTTCGTACCCAAAGGGTGCGAACGGAACCCTATTACTGAGACTCCGCTGTCTGTCTGTCCGTCTGTCACAGGGCTCTATCTCTTAAGCCGTAAAAGTTAGACACTTGAAATTTTCACAGATATTACTGTGGCCGCTCAACAAATACTAAAAACAAAATAGTTACAAATTAAAGGGGGTCGTCATACAAGAAACGTGTTTTTTCAGCGTTTTTTGGTTGCTAGGCGTTATTAGCCGTTGCTAAGGCGACCGAGTCGCCTAGCAACGCCTAGCTATTTCGTTTGAATATTTACTTACCTTTAAAGTTTGCGATTTTAATTGTGCTTTATAAAAGCTTCGATAATATAATATAGTTACTGTCTGATTGTGTGGTTTATTCGTTTTTGTGCAAAATTAATAAAGCAATTTATGAACCACAAACCTCAATGAAGCCAACTTTGATAAAGCGCTCGCCAAATCCACACCGTATAATCACTATGTTTATCTACTGTTTTTTACACAAAAAATCATATTAAGTATAACACTGTTTACAAGGTTTATAATACAGTTTAAAATTTATTCACACTAGTCGAGCTTCTTATTATTTAATTACACAACATACGAAGTCCGCTGAGTTTCCCGCGAATGAACTGCGCTGACAGCCATTTTTTTTCTGCCGCGGCGCATGGCAAGAGTCTAAAGCGCTATTCAGCCTCCGACAGGGCGACAGCCAAAGAGGATGAGAATTTAAAATTGTTCTTTTTTCAAAATACTTGCACCTAGTGCTTACATTTTGGTGATAATTACGTTTTTATTAACTTGTAATGTACCTAATGTAACTAGTTATGTTTGTTCGGGTGGAATTAACATTTCAACTTAAATTTGAAGTGGATATCTTCAACCGATTGAGCTGAAATTTTGCATGCATGTATAAATCCGATGACAATTCAATATTATTATGACGTAGAGCTGATCTGATGAAGTTAAATGTTGGCCATAGGAACTCTGTAATAAAACGACACGATCGCATCGACTTTGGTCTCATTTGATTCGTCTTGACGACAACCTACTTTGGTAATCAGGGGCAGAAAGAACCACCAGCAAAAAAGCTTGTATTAGATTTTTTTACAAAAAAATATTACTCAACTAAGTATTTGTTTTTAAAACATTGTACGGAGGTGCGGAGCGGAACCCTTCATGCGCGAGTCGCTCGCACTCACACTTGACCGATTTTTTTATTTTATTTCATGTCATGTTTGAGAAAAGCACTAAGTAGGTAAGTATACAAGCCTCGGCCGGCAACCCCCTACTTCCCGGCCTCTACAGTAATGTACTATTAAATTAGTATTTTATGCACCTGTAATGAAGGGGCGAGTGCGAGTTTATAAACATGAGGCGAAGCCGAATGTTAACTGTGGTCTATAATAATAGATATATACGCACGAGTGTTTCAATCGCTGATTATGAATAGTTGCATACATAAATTTTTCTATGAGCTCAAACATAAACAATTATTATATAATTAATACTTACGTAACGGACATTAATAGTACATTACTGCCGAGGCCGGGAAAAAGCAATTCGTGGATGAGTAGTTTGACGGACGAAGCGTAGCGTTGCTGAGTCCGTCAATAAATACGACTCCACGAATTGCCATTTCCGCTGAGGCATATGTATAGTGCTTTTCTCCAATATTTAATGCCAGGAAATAAAGCAAAATTGTTAATAAATACAATTATATTTTGACAAAATTCATTTTGGATGGTTTTTGGTTTTGGATCAAATACAAAATGGTCAATTCAAGTGGACGATTTTTCATTTGCACCGAAGGACAGTAATCGTCGTTATTGGCAATCTCCTACCTAATGGTATGGCAATGTGGTTCCTGTCTGCATATGATACCCTAGTGATATTCATGAAATGTGACGTAATGGAACCGTGAACAGAGAACGAGGCCGATGGCGGTGCATAGGTCTGGCAATTTATGTTTCCGTCGATTGCTATGCTAAGTATACTAAAACATATAAAACATATACATACATATAAAACATAAAAAAATGTAATAATCCGAAGTGTAAATTCGACTTTAACACATGTTAGTATTTATAAACAAATATTGCAAGTTATAAAATAATAAAGCATGTGACAAAAATGTACCTACTCTGTTTATTAAATGAAGATACTAAAGTGGTAGTATGAAATGTCAAATGTAAAAATAATTTGACCAGCATAATACGAGTGCTGCTCTCTGATTTCGGTTTTTGACATTATTGCAAATAAGTACCTAATCGGTAAAACTTAACATTTTGTGGAAACAAAAATAAAATTAAAGCATTCAATATTCTAGTTTCCGTAAGCATTGAGCTTTTAGGCAGAACTTGCTTAGAACCAAATGAAATTTAAGCATCAATATCTACAAAAAGTCGAAATATCTCCTAAACGGTGGCATTTTCAATAGACCCATTTTACCTTTTTAACCGACTTCAAAAAAGGAGGTTCTGTTCCAATTTTTGTATTTTTTTATGTATGTTCAGTTCACCGATTACTCGGTCAATTGTGGACCGATTTTCAAAATTCTTTTTTTATTCGAAAGATTACTCTTTTAGAATGTCTTAAGTGCCCTAGGTGTGTTCATATCTTACCATTTTACATACTTACTTACCGAAACTTTTCGGTGATTACCGGTTGTGGCACATCATTATTTATGAGATGCAAAAAACAGGTAACAGGAACAGGTATCTTGGTTTAATAATTAGAGTCATTAAGAGTATACATTCGTTCTTTCTTACATAATGGCGTCACATAGCGTTTCGTTTGCTGGAGAAATATTATTCGTAGTTAGCTGGTTTTCTGAAACTTTTTTTTTTCTACGCGGTATCCGTTTGCCAGTGCCGACTCATCGTTCGGTAACTTCCACTAGGATCGCATAAAACAAATGGATAGTCGCAAACTTCGCTGATAAAAAAAATTCAGACGAGTTCGTTCGCTGTGAGAGAACCTAGTTTTATTAAGTCGTTTGAAGAAACGACGCGATCAGAGAGAATTGATGTTAAATTCAACAAATTAACTAAAGTAGGTAGGTACACATTTGCTGTAAGATATACTTCAGTCCATCATTCTGGTTTTCAAACATCGGAAATACCCCTCACCCCTCTGGGTTTATTACGTATTCATTCGCAATAACTCCACCTAACATTTTCATGGAATTTCCAGTGGTTTTCAACCTAGGTATTTAGGATAAACAAATATTTAAATATGACAGGTACTGAATATTATTATTTATTCTTTAAATTACATCTAAAGTATTGCCATTTTTTATTCATCATCCCAGCCTATATACGTCCCACTGCTGGGCACAGGCCTCCTCTCGGAATGAGAGGGCTTGGGCCGTAGCAGTGCGGATTGGGAACTTCACACACACCATTGAATTGCTTCGCAGGTTTGCGCAGGTTTCCTCACGATGTTTTCCTTCACCGTAAAGCTCGTGTTAAATTGCAAATGTAATTTCGCACACATCAATTCCGAAAAACTCAGAGTTTCGAGCCGGGATTTGAACCCACGATCCTCTGCTTGAGAGGCCATAGGTCAAACCACTCAGCCACCACGGCTTATTTTATTACCTACGTTTAAGTTTTTTGTAAAACAATAAAGTTACATTCTCAGTCAAATACGTTTTTTACTACTTAACGTATTGCGCATCTAGCTGAAAATGTAGATAACAATTCCATAAATTTACAATACAAAGACTTTATTGTACACCAGCCAGACATAGTAAGCGATATAGAAAACAGATACACAGAGAAAAAAATACAAGGTGAGCAATAGGCGGTCTTATCGCTAAAGAGCGATCTCTTCCAGGCAACCTTTTTTACAGAAAGAAGGAAGGACTAGTTTACAACAGGTGGTGCATCAAAAGTAGATCAGAAAATTTAAACGTAACAGAAATACATCTACCGGGGTAAATCCGAAGTAATCTATCTGAAATGTCCGTATAAGCGAAACTATTGTAACAAAGCTTATAATATTAAATTTTCAAGTAAGGGACAATTAGAAATGAAAAATAAATATACCTAAACCATCAGTCTATGAGCAAGAATGTCTACTTTTGAACTATTTCGGAATTATATTTCTTATTCCCCCAAATGTCCAAGAAAGCGAGAGACGATAATGAAAATTAATTAAAATAAAAACAACCGTATTTTTGTATCTAATGTTCACTAATCATAAGTCTATTCATCAATTTTAAAGATATACGCATTTTCAACTGAAATACTGTCGTTTACTCAACTAGTCAAATTTTTTATCGTTATTTATTACCCCAATGCACTTTAGGTATACTCAATTTTATTTTAACATTTGAAACTTAACGGTAAAATTTGCATACTTTTTGGAATGAAACAACGGAACTAATTGTGTGAACTTCTATGATAAAAACATAATAAATAACGCTAATAAATGTACATGTAGGTATTTTTAGTCCATTTGTGTTCGAAATATAGAGAAACGTGTTACAATTTGACCGTTAAGTCAAACCTTAAATTAAAAGGAGTATAAGTATTACTTATTCTGTGGTATAAGTCTCTCGTCGACTCGTTTAATGAACTGAACCTGAACCTCGGAAGACTTTGAACTAGGTGGCTACTACGATGATGATGATGATGATGAGTATAATAAGGCCTGCAGGACTACTACGAAACTCGAAACTCGAAGTTCGTATCGTACCGTCCCTCTCGGTCTCGTATTAAATAGTATAAGTGTCAGAGGGACCGCACGACACGAACTTCGAGTTTCGAGTTTCGTAGTAGGCCCTGATGAGCCAGCGTGTAGCCGATGTCTATGAGGTATGTACCTACAAGACCTACAACCCGACCAAGCTAAGTTTGCACCTCGCGTCTTAAGATTAAGAATAGTTCAATTCAACAAATAGGAGACGAAAATTCGTAAGACGCGTCTCGGCGACAAAGATGCTAGCTAACCGTAGACGCGACAGGGTGAACGCGGGAAGGTGAATTCAAAATTTTTGAACTGCAAACTTAGCTTGGTCGTTTCGTAAGTAGATAGCATTTTAGGTATAATTATTATCAAAATTTAATGTCTATTTACTCTATTTAACCAGGTTACGCGTGGGAGAAAGTGGACATTTACAGCGCTTCATGGGGCCCTAATGACGACGGACGCACCGTGGAAGGACCGGGCCGCCTCGCCTCGCAGGCGCTCGAGCGCGGAGTTGCTAAGGTAGCTTCCGTCACTTGAAAATAGATGGCGCTGATTGTTTGGATGAAACTTGAACATGCTTGAACTAAATAAATAAATTAGGGTTTTCCGAGAGGCGAAAAATCGCTAGATGGCGTTAATATCGTGAGGTCCGTTTGACATTTGCGCCATGTCATGCTTATGATTGGTTATAGTACATTGTGTCTTAAGGGCGGTAAATAAGGAATTACGAACGAGAGTCTATTAGATACAGCTGACTACGCTCTTTGGCAGCGCCAGCCTCCGCGCCACCCCACCCCACGTAGCATGTGCCCGACCTGAGCGCGCCGCGCTCCAGCACACCATGCAGTAGGTATCAAATTCATTTACCGACCTTGGGCTTCATGACATGAAAATTAGTACGGGCAATGACTCATTTACCGACCACGGGCTTCATGACAAGTAGACATGGGTAATCTCAACTCCGCGAAGTGATCTGACTCACTAGATCCAGCTCCGGTGTCGGTACCGAATCCGCTTATTGAATCCGACTCCTTTATTGACTCCGGTTCTTTCGAGCGATTATTAATTTATCTATGGCCGATCCGCTCCGGCTCGGTTCGGTCGGTCGGTGTCGGTACGGTACTGCGGTGCCCCACCCGCTGACTGAACTGAAGTACAAGAACCGAACCGACCAACCAAACATAGATAATAAGATCCAAGTCCAAGATCCGATCCGCAGGGCTACTATGAAACTCCAAAATCTAAGTTCGTGTCGTGTGGTCCCTCTGACACTTATACTATTTAATACGAGAGCGAGAGGGACGGTACGATACGAACTTCGAGTTTCGTAGTAGCCCTTCCGATCTGATCCGAGCCGAGCGAGAGCGAAAGCAGGCGGACGGAGCGAGTCAGTGTGAGTGAGCGTGACGGCGATCACGAGCGAGGCGAGCCGCTCGATCCAGTCGGAGTTAGTAACTCCGGAGTCAATAAGATTTGAAAGGAGTCATTAAGGGATTCGGATCCGCTTGAGGATCTGACTCTTTTGAATCTTCAGATCCGGATTTACCCACCTCTAATGACAAGCACATTAAGGTCGAGGGTTTTATTTGGGGGGTTGCAACCAAGGTAGCCTGCATGTTACGACACTGTTTACGAGCAAGTGTGATGAAAAATAACTAAATGAGCCAATTGCAAGCAAGACTGAAACGATGTGCAATGAGTGCACTAAGTTACTTTAACATAACGATAGCAAATCTTTTTTATGTAAGCAGCCGTTACATAAAAAAGATTTGATGACTCGTATGGTATTGGTTAATTAAGGTATAGTAACTTGGTAAATTGGAGTTAGTAAGTAAACTTTAGTAAGGAATTTGAAAATTAGCGGTATTAGTGAATAAGGTATTATGAAATTTAGTGGTTTTAAGCCCAAAGCGCTTTTACGCCGTTAGCAATATACCTAGTCGTGTAACTGTAACGTCAACGGAGCTCACGATACTAACGCCATCTAGCGATATTTACCCAGCAAACCCTCATTGTAACTAACTGAATGTTTTTGCAGGGTAGAGGAGGCAAAGGTATTATTTACGTGTGGGCCAATGGAAATGGGGGCAGCCATAACGATAACTGCAACTGTGATGGGTGGGTTCTATTCTATATCCGTCCTTTGTTAAACCTTTGTAATTATCGTCGTCTAAAGTGTCAGATCTGACCTCGTAACTCCAAATGTCGTAATAGTAAGTCATTTCAAGAAAATCTTATAACTCAATTTTATACAATTGCCTTAAGGTGAGTTTCCACCGGCTAGTCGAGACGAAAATTGAAATTTGTATGGCGGCGCCCGCGGCGGTTCGCGGCGGGCGCGTTAACATGCCTCGCCTCACCGGTGGAAAATCACCATTATAGTATCGCCAATGGAGTTAACGAGGTCTGTCACTTTAGCCGACGTTATGCGGTCCTGGTACATCATCGTTCTATTCCGTCAGCTACTCGTCCAGTATCTTCACGGTGTCAATCGGCAGCGCTTCACAGCACGGCCTGTTCCCCTGGTACGGCGAGATGTGTTCGTCCACGCTCGCTGTTGCATATTCATCGGGAGCCCATAAGGATCAGAAGATAGTAATCATTTTTTATCAGATTAAAAAGTCACAGTTGCAGCTGTTTTTTTTTCAGCTTCTGTTCTTTATCATGTCAATTAGTGGTGCCATCTGTTTTCCATTTGTTAATTCAAAAGATGCAGTACCAAAACAATAAGCACGCTCTTTTCAGTTTACAATAGCTAGTTTTATTCGGCAACTAGGCGAATTTATGAGAAATACCTAATTTACGTTCATGTCATTATTAAAAATATGTAATTATAATTTAAATATTTTCTAGGCAACAACAGACACCAACGATTCGTGCACCCTCGGTCACACGGGTACGTCGGCCGCTGCGCCGCTAGCGGCGGGAATCATCGCTCTCGCTTTGGAAGCCAAGTGCGTAAGCTTTCAACATCTTCTGCTAGCCTAGTACTTTCAACGGTACGGTCCGTTTCTCTTCCACGTCCTTCATGAGGAAAAAAAAAACCGTATCGTTTCGTACCAAATAAAGCCCAACTGAGGCTGTAACACGCGGGCCCACGGTTTTGCTTGGAGAGGGTACGGACGGAAACGGTATCCAATCATTTGGCAACAAACGTTTCAACAATGTTTTCGCAAACTTTTGTTTCACAAACATTTTATAAACACCACTTTTCACAAATTGATCACTTCACACTCTTTATTTTTATTTTTATGTAAAAATCATTGTTTAAATAAATAAGTTATAAATTCTGAAAAAAGCATCATATAACAAATAATTATTTGGCAAACTATTCATTTATTATTTTCTTCATTTGGCAAAACCACGTTTGACAAATCAACGTTTGGCAAAAAAAACGTTTAATAAAATGCATCATTTGGTAATTAAATTACTTTAGTTTATCCGTTGCATAGTTAGTACCTATAGTACAAGTCCTGCTTAGTATAGTTTGGCTTTGGGTTAGGTCAATTGCTTGTCAACTGGTGTCAATAATGCCCCACATTATAGTATTATTATTATTAATACCCCAATGGGGTAACCCCATGCTATGGGTGCCTATAGATGAGGAAAATCATCCCCACTTTACGTACGTAATGAAAATGAAAAATTGTTTATTTCCCTTATTGGTAATCTACAATTTCCTTTAGTGGTACGGACTTCCTTTTAGGTAAGTGAACCTGTGTTAAGATGCGGTTGCCCCGCTCCTCCATAACCTCCATAAATTATATTTTGTCAAAATTCATTTTGGATCGTACGTTCGCTTCGCCTGCGAGTATTAATTTCGGTCCGCGGTCCGAATCTGAATTCAAAATATTCAATTCATCTGGACGATTTTTCAAGTCTATAAATTTCCTAACAAAAAAGTTGTAGCAACGTTGTGACTATTTAGTTATGAACTTGTGTTGTGATTGTGACTTGTGACAAGGTTGTGACCCAAACTAAGACAGCCATCACATTGTACTAAACACGGATACGTTTCACCCTGAACTAAGTTCATCCTCAGACACACACAACGATTTCTCTCGAACGATTGAACAGTGCGTCAAATTCATCTTGAATTTTTCCTTCTTTTGGATTCCAGTTCGAATTTAACCTGGCGGGATGTTCAACATTTAATTGTTTGGACTTCAGAATTCATTCCCTTGGCTGGTAACCCTGGATGGCAAGTGAACGAGTAAGTCAACGATTACATTAGTATCTGTATTAATTAAATCAGTTACTAGTTGAAAAAGTTGAAATCACTTTTACGAAAGCACTGTGTAAATTATAAATAACAATAACAGTTCTTTTTATTTTCAGTGTCGGACTTCGTTTCGATGTTCGATTTGGCTTTGGTCTTCTTGACGCTGAGGCCCTAGTGAGAAGAGCTCTAAACTGGGTAACGGTTCCTGAGAAACAAATCTGCCATGTTCCACCTCTACAGTGAGTATGCCTTCCTAGTACTTTTACCGAAAATGTGACGAACGGACCGTACGAAGTCGTAAAGTCGAAAAATACGGCGGCAGCCTCGGTCGGGTGTTTGTTTGATGGAACGATGCTGAAACGAAACGCAGCCATAGAATGACAGAATAACTAATAGTAGGTACTACCCAGAAGGCATATTGTCTAACGCACTTGGAATCACAATCGTTTCACCACTTCTTTTTGTCACATAGTATAAGACGAGGCTAGAAAGAGATGGCGAATGCGATCGCAAACGTCAGCGCGTTAGACAATACTGCCTCTGGTATAATTAAATAATGAAAGGTATTACCGTAGCCACATGCACATGCATCTGCAAAGATCAACCATATAAGATTTCATGAAATTAATTCTTTACTGTTATCAATTCTTTATTTGCAATTTGTTGCAGTTTTGAAGATAGTCAACAATTTTCTCGGGAACAGCCAGTTAAAGTTCAATTTGCCGCGAATAACTGTGTTGTAAACTACGTCGAACACGTGGAATTGATAGTAAACATTCGCTACAGCAGACGTGGCGCGCTCGAAGTTTACTTGGTTTCGCCGCGTGGTAAGTACCAATCTCTTTATGCGCTCCTAGTACATTGGCTCAACTGTTTCGTTTGAGAGACGGAGTAAAGCCAAGATGGCTTCTTCTTCCTCGGCCTCGTCGCAGAATAGATAAAATCGTAGTCTAATTAAATTATCTGATGGTGGTCAAAACTGAAACTAATTAATTTACTGCCACCCACCACACTAAAATGCAACAAAATAAATTCAAAAAATTTGCGCCGCAGTCACCGAGGCAATTAGTGGCCCACACATTGGGCTTGGGCCAATGTCGCAGTAACGAACGAGTGGGCTACGAGAGAATTATTGTTCGTAGCGAGTGGGGCACCATAATAATAAGTAGTGGCAGTGGCACTACGTTACTGTCAAACGCTTTGAGAATCACGTTTTTCACGGTGTTTCTGTTCTGAAAGGTTATCGCTAGATGGCGTTAGTGTAATCCTATAAATCCTATCGATATTGTAAAAAAAATAGAAATATTGACAAACGTGTAAATAAATAAATGGCACTCCGGCGGGGAATCGAACCCCGAACTCCCGCGTGACCGTGACAGGCGGGGATACTTACTACCACAAACGTAACGTGGCACCTTCGTGCCGCGCTAAACATTAGCCTAAGATCCTCTCGTCGAACTAGCTCAGGGAAGGGGGACTAGGTTAGAGAGATAAATATGTACTCTTAAACAAGGATTCTATTCTACGATACAAAAGTGAGAGCTAGCCTTTTATTGATGAAGAGAACCAATGTAACTGATACCTATGGCACTGGTGTTAGTAAGAGTTTAATCTATGGTTATCAGCCACGCCAAGAAATTTTGCAGTCTAAAAATCTGTATCAGATCAGTTCAGTACCATAAAATTTGTTTAGTTGAATTGATTTTGTGTAATCGTATTATCAATGGCAATACTGTATAGAAAAACCGTAGTGATACGAGTATCTTAGATCTGTGAGAAAAACTAAAGATTTTGTTCAGAAAAAGCTATTTTATTTTATTTGTACATATTCTTATTAATTTTAAGTATAAATTTTTTTTAATATTAGTAGTACGTTTGTTCATTATAGAAACCGGTGCTCATTCTAACTAAAAGATTATGCAGCATACGTCAATTAAATTATCTTAGCGAGGTGGCACTCTTAGTTGTTCAAAATGAAGAGTAGAATTAATTACTTAATCAAAATTTTCCTTAAAATTCCTCCCGTAACCGTGGCATGGTAAAGCTGTTTGTTGTTTTTCACTCCAGGAACTTACTTTTTGATCTCACCCTACATACAAACGCTATTATAATTATGTTATTCAGGAACAAAGGTGCAACTGCTGAGCGCTCGCCCCGAAGACACCTCTGATGCTGGCTTCTCGAACTGGCCTCTGGTGTCAGTCGCCACGTGGGGCGAGAGCCCTAAGGGGATCTGGACCGCAGTATTCCTAGACAATGTGAGTAGCTTGTTAGCGTAACTCTTCAACTTCATGAGTTCCTGGCATCCTGGCAAGGTGGATTCTTTGAAAGGTTTTGTAAAAATAAATTAACACGTCCTCCTTCACTAATTCAGTGCATGAGTGAAGGACGCATGAAAATCGTACCTTGGGACGTCTTGTCTAGTTACTTCCTGGTCTTTAAGATAGCTGTCGCGAAAATGGTATACTACTTAATGGTAATCTGACACGCGGTAGCGTGTCAAGCCAAGGTCAAGCTAACAGCTGGCTAGCAGCACCTTGTGTAATTTTACCCGAACCATTTGGAGCCATAAATGTTTACTGGATTCACAAGAACCAACCAGCCAGTGGAAATTTAGATGGAAGTGACATCCAACAGAGTTAACTTTGCAGCTTTGCAACTCAAACATACTGATATGAATACGTATTTACTTAAGTACCAAATTTTTCAAACACGATGTTCGCATCAGTTTTCAAAGCTGCCTCTCACAAATTTGACCTATGTTGGTAACTAATAATAGTTAGTTAAAGCAGATGTCCTACATCTTACCATAGACGAAATAATAATTTCGTGTATGAATGATTTTACTTAGATTCTGCTAAATCTAGTCTAACTTGGTAACGATTTTTCAGACCAATCAAAAGAACAGTGGCGAAATTGGCCCAATCACACTAACGATACACGGAACGAGCGAGACGCCTGCACATATGGAGCATTTACCTAAAGAAAATACAGAAGACAGTTTAGAAAATACCAATATATCTGACTACAATAACTTGGGAGCGCAACTAGAGGATCAGAACACGTCAGAAACTCTTGATGAAGTTGATCCGACCCTGCTAGCTGCAGTGGAAAAAGAACTGCTCCGGATACATCACAGAAAAGTGAATCTGGGTCCTTATGGTCTGTAGAAGGTGTAGAAGCGAACACGCGAGTTTTGTTAGAGATTACGACTTCCGTACCTAGTTATTGCCAAAGAAGTTTGTGCACTAAAATCGTTTTATCCACCTTAGTAGTCCAGAAGAAAAAATCAAAACAGCCAAGTGTGAGTCAGACTCGCGCACCGAGGGCTTCGTACGAAGTGAATAATTATCCAGTGTTAACAGAGGTCCTCTAAGCAAAATGTACGTACCTACCTAAGCATTTAAAAATATTAAGTAAAGGTAATAATAGTTTTGCGTAACGTTACAGATTCATTACGTTAATATATACCTATTTTGCCTACTATTCAATTAAATCCAAAGGCTGAACAACTTGTTTTATTCATTTTAATATTAGAGCAAACCTTGGCTTATCAGTGGTGGTGTGGGTAATTCGGTGACACTATGTACGTTATTATTTACACAGTCTCAATAGGAGGAAATGCAAGCTAAAATAAATGGCAGCTATCACTTTTGATGCTAGAAATCGGGTTATACGCGTAAGATTATAACGCTGTATCACCGAATTACCGAATTACCAAGTATCACCGATAAGCCAAGGCTACCTTTCCCTAACTTGTCTATCAGTGCGACACATAAATCACACAATACTTAGTGTAAACGCTGTGGACAAAAATTATGACACAAATATATTACTTAATTTGAAATAAAATAAATAGTCTTTATAAAAATACATTTATTTCAAAACCCATTTGGTAAATTACATTTTAAAAAATTGGCACATTTCAGTCTTATTAATTTGTAAAAAAAATGCATAATTATTGTGTAAATGTAAAATGCAATTTATTCTCATTACAGTCAATTTGATACCCCAAGTCTTCCAAATCCTTGACCATAAATTCGTCTTTGTATATTTCAATCTTTGAAAGCCACTCTTCACATGTGACGACATACTCACAATGGCCGCCATACTCTGGCGGCAAAAACTGGGGTTGAATTTGTTTGTGAAGTGATTCTAAACTGGATCCATGAAAATGGATTCTCTCCCAACCGGCTTTAGGAACAAATTGCTTGAACATTGGCAATATTGAGTTGAAGAGCCAGTTCGAGTTGATTATGTGTAAGCCTCGAAGAAAGAGCGGGAACGACGCCTGCAATGTTATGAATGCCTAGTAACTTTGATGTTGCAACTTAACCCTTTAGTGGTCGGCGGCAACCGTTTCTCGGAACTGACATTGTGTCGCTTCGCTTCGCTTCATTCATTCATATACAAAATTCATTGATACAGCTTGTCTCTTCTAGTAAACCTCAGAAGAAGGAGACAAGATTTTTGGAAATACGGATGTATGTGTAAAAGAGGTGTAAAAGAAACTCCAGCAAAATCTCAAGCAAAACAAACATTAACTTCTTGTAATTTATGATTGCCTAGTATGTCGGGTTTATCCATCTTAGTTTCGATGGGCAATACCGTCACAAAACCGAATCGACTACGAATACGAAGTTCGAAAGCTGCCATTGGAATTACCTTATACCTTAGTATTTATGATTGCCTAGTATGTCGGGTTTAGTTGTCTTAGTTTTGATGGGCAACATCGCCACAAAACGAAAAGAGAATGCGTGGTGGCGCAAGCGTCCGGCTCCCGGACATTGGATTCCGACATATAAGCAAAATTCTCGTAGAGGGAATGTTTTTTTATTGCTATTTAATCATATAGGCGCTTTTATGCATCCTACGAAAAATATATTTTCAAAATTGGTTGGAGTCTTCAATATTTCAGTTTTTTCTGTTGGTCTTTCCTCTAAAAAAAAACGAAGTAGGCAATGAATATGATCTTCTGTTATTAAATTAACAGGTTTTTTTCTAATTCTTCCAGAATATTTGTTTGTCCGGGTTGGTTTGACTGATTGAATGGCCATGCTTACGTTATGTTTGACTCACAAAAAGTTGGAAAACCCCCGACTTTCACTTTAAAGTTCAATATCTCAAAAACGGCTGAACCAATTTTGATAAAACATGTCTACGAACCATCGCTAGAAAACCTGCTTTCAAATAAAAAACCGCATTCAAATCGGTCCACCCGTTTAAGAGCTACGGTGCCACAGACAGACGAACAACACATAGTGGTCAAACTTATAAATAACACCCCTCTTTTTGCGTCGGGGGTTAAAAAGTGTAGTCACTCATTTGACACTACACATACTCTTTGTATGTACATAAATCTATAAAAAATATTTTGTTGATTACAATTAACTAGGCTCAAAATATTTATGAGGGTGTTCAGTCTAACCAAGGACAATGAGTCTAACTAACCGAACCACTTTCCAAGATATTTTCAGGAAGAATTTAAAAACACCTATGTATTAATTATAGCTACCATACTGGAAGTTTTATACCAACATACCCCCAATAAACTGACGAATTGATTAGCCATTTTCAAGTTCAAATGTCTTGCGTGCCTCAAGCTTAACCCTTGGAGGTCTATTACTATGGTAACGCCTAGTATCTGCAGCCTTGGTTGCATCACACATATCTCTTCCAAGAGGCACGCGCACCGCATTAAGTCCTTAGCCGGTGTCGAGTCCATGTCCCATTTACCTTGAAATATAAAGAGATACAGGTATTACCGGTAAATGCAATCAATAATGATAGGCAATTATTTTCGTAGATGCTCTTTTTTTGGAATTCGCGCCTATTACAAACTTGTTCGTACGAGTGGCGAAAAATGGAACTACTTTTGATGTAAGGAAGAAACCCGGTGATACATTGACGGTGGCGCCGGTCTAAGACGAAACAGTAAGTTTGTAATTACCAATTTTCATAATAGTGATGCGGCCGTTGTCAGGGTTGTCAGGAAGTGTGCAGGAAAAAACTCCTTTCACCTCTTGGAGGCCAAAGGGTTTGTAGTCGTACAGATACGAATTATTTAAACGGAAATCTTCGTAGCGCACCATCTAGAACGGAAAAACAATACAAATTAAATTGTGTCATTTTATATTAGTTATTTTATTATTCATAGAGCAGAATGGATTGTGTTGATTTTTCTGTATGTAGATTTACTTATAACAATAGAATAAAGCGAAAATTAGATGATGGCTTAGTTGATTGAACCTATGTTTTATAATAACATGACGCTTTATTATACACCAGAAATAGTGAACGATACAGAAAACAGGTAAGCACACACAGAGAAATTTTTGTTTAAATAAATCAGTGTTTTATTTTTAATAATTGCAGATTTTTTGTTGACCATACCTACTTGTATTGTAATTTGTAATCCAATCTGCAAATATCCAGTTTGTGTAACTGGATGTTTTTATGAATCAATTATGATTAATTATATACTTATATACCGACTAAAACTACTATTTTTTTTTAAGTGTCATCTACCGTGTGTTTGAGTGAAAAGTAAGTCTCAAACGTACAAACCTTCACAAATACTATATTTCTGTTAGTGGAAGTAAAGTAAAGAGTTTTCCTTTACACCACTTGCATTACAAGAGCCACTTCTATTGCTGCCCACGTTTCGACGGATGTAACAAATCGTGACGAGCCGAAGGGAAATCGGAGCAAATCTTTTATATGTTGCAATCCTACATACGTTAGGATGTGGTGTGGCGGATTTTCTAAGCATTTGAGACTGATATGTACGCTTTATGTATAAAAAAACCGGCCAAGAGCGTGTCGGACACGCCCTTAATAGGTTTCCGTAGTCATTACGAAAAAATTAAGTAAATATTTTGTAAGGATCTGGAATTTTATACGGAATATTCCAGGTTTAGGTATACTTTTTTCATACCTCAGGCTGCTATAACTGCTAATATTCTCAGGAAAACTTAACCGTTATAGTTTTCCTTGTAAGTTTGATATACTTACTACCATCCTGATTTTTTTCAAAATTTTGCACCCACCGGTTTAGATTTTAGAGGTGGAGGGAGGACGCTCGATTTTAATGAAAATTTGCACTTTAAAGTTGAATATTATGCAAACTAATCACTGAATCGAAAAATCGTTTCAGAAACTCCGTATTCGTTTTAAAAGACCTATCCAACGATACCCCACACTACAAGGTTGGATGAGAAAAAAGAATCACACCCCCACTTTACGTCTAGATGGAACTGTAAAAAAAAATCCGAAATTGCTTTTTATGTCGGCATAGGCACGAACATGAATATATATTTACATATATATTCGTGCAAAATTACAGCTTTCTAGCATTGATCGGTAGTCCCTGAGCAAAGCCGCGGACGGACAGACAGACATACAGACAGACATAAATTTAAAATATAAAAATAACGAAGTTTCATGAAGCGTGGCCAATTTTTATGGGGTAAAATTGGGTCATAGCTAAGTTTTAAAGAGGGAAATAAAAGGTTGGCTGACTTGAAACCTCTTTAGTCCGAAATGACGTACCTACTAACTTTTTAAAACTAAAGTCATATCATAACTCCCTTGGGGAGAAAAACTATACGTAAATCCATTGTTCCCGCGGGAACAATTGAGGTTAATGTCCTTTAGTATACAGGCATAGAATAACATCATTGACGAGCAAGTGTGATGAAAAACTATTTTTCCCTTACCAATCGGTGAGCCAAAGCGGGAATAAATCCCCGACATCTCAGAAACCGCAACAGGTAGGCGTCGTCATTCCGTCGCGGGCGGCACTCTCCCTTATCTGCAATCCGAAAACTTATAGAGCAAATCCATCTCCTCGTAAATATGTGCTCTTGGTATATCGAACTAGTCACTACACTATTTCTACTGACTACCAACTAGCAACCAACCCTCTAGTAAACGCCTTAGCTCCTCTATGGCTGCATCCCTGGTGTCTGGATTCTCGCCACAGTTCCGCCTCGCGTACTCTTCGAAATCAGCATCCTCGTATCTGCTGGTATCCGCTTGAAATGCTATATCAATAAACGGCATTTCAACTGAAAGTAACCAACGAATGTTATAATTTTATAAATCAGATTAAATATGCCACTGGGTCTGTGATATGATAGATAATGTAATGATACTGGTGATATATTGTTCAACACCTGAGTGTACTGGACGGATATATCATAATCGTAATTTACCTTAATTAGGTTTTGATAATGATGTTTTCGATCCATTGATTGTCATGACATTCATTATTACGTATTAAGAAATACATTTGAAGAGAATGACGAGCTACTTGTTAAGAAAACTTACAAACTATTTGTTTTTCGATTCGCATTTATTTAATGAAGTCTAAGATTTTTTTAAACAAAAAGTATTTGGCATTCCGGACGCAATTGGATCTCTTGCCTATCCGCGTGTTAATTAAAAAAAAATCTTTATGAAATCATAAATAAATAAATAGGAACTACCCGAGCGCTATATAGCTTTGAACCTTAACGATGCATAGAGATTAAATGCATCTCAAACATCCACATGGATACTAATTTCAGCCACTCCTCTGTCAAAAAATGTAGTCGATTTTTTTTCTTTAGGTACATTTTATTTTATGGAATTATGAAATTGCCTCATGTACTAAAGAATAGAAATTAAACAGATGCGTAATTTTCTACGTAACAGGCATATTTATAACTTACCATACCCGGGCGGGACTTACCACGCTAATAAAGAATAATATTTACACACATTGCAGATTTGCACATTTTGGCAACAATTTTGTATGGAAATGTTTAATTCCTCTATTATCCGCTTTGTACACTTTAATAAGGGAGTTCTGTCTCTATTATTTTTAAAATTATTACTTTTGCGCAGCATATAAATGGTCAAATAGCTCAAAGATGTTCTCAAAGTAGCACTAATGAGTTTACAATAATAATTAAGCATTTGTTGTGTGCGGAAAACGTACTTAGTAGGTCTTTATTATCTACAGTTCAGTGACTAAGTGCTAACTAATCTAAGGATTTTATTGTTCGTGAAACAAAGAAAAAACTGGACTTTACTTCACTTCTTGCATTCTTTAACATAGATTAAATCGAATAAAATTTCAATTCATCGATACAAAAATAACAGGAAAATTATTAATTGCACATCAAATAAATAATTGCCTATCAATTTATTCTAATTATTTACATCAAATAAATTAAATCAATACAAATAAACTGAATGTTTAGCAAAACTAGTATTGCAGATAATTCAAAAATATACATCAATCTACAATATACACATACTACAATCACATCGAAAGTACTGACTGCACCGCAAAAAATACTGACTGCACAGCAAATTAATTAGAGCGTGCGTAGACGATACTCATTCTCATAGCAATATAACTTTTACTGACAATTTGGCACCGGAAAATTAGGTACGACGACGAGCGGAGCGAGCGAGGAGGAGCGTTATAATTGTCAATAAATAAATAAATAAATATCAAGGGACAATTCACACCTATTGACCTAGTCCCAAAGTAAGCTGAGCAAAGCTTGTGTAATGGGTACTAAGCAACGGATAAATATAATTATATAGATAGATACATACTTAAATACATATTAAACACCCAAGACCCGAGAACAAACATTCGTATTTTTCATACAAATATCTGCCCCGACACGGGAATCGAACCCGGGACCTCAAGCTTCGTAGTCAGGTTCTCTAACCACTAGGCCATCTGGTCGTCATAATAGTAGTTCATCAATCCTTTTCACCGAAAAAAGAGCGAATAAAATGAATAATTTTATAGGAATCGTAAAATAATCACGCTATTAAATTATCAGGACATAAAAAATACAAACCTTATAAATTATGGTATAATTCCATAAACCAATCCACAGAAATCACATAATTTAAACATATTATATTTTACTGTATCAGGACCGCATAGCTCGCAACGGGTGGCCGCACTGACTGTCAACAGACAAACAGTATGGATAAGGGTTATCAGTATTCCTCACACGCGATGACCCAGCCAGCACCGTTGGTCACTCATATTATGACTGATACTGATTCATTAAATATTTCTTTGTAGTACCTTTTGTCGCGGTTGCATGGTGCTTTGTTCAGACTATTTTATCAACACCAGGCATTTTCTCGTTTTTCCTTCCTTTAACACAGATATTATAACATAATATTTGCTTAAAAATATTTTTCCATACATGTTTTTTTTGTTTTTTTTTTGTTTATTGCAATCGAATTGTTATACAATATTCGACTGAAGTCGGTTAAATGTGATTTCCAACATTTGAGCTACGAACAAATAATATCATTTGTTCGTAGCCTAGTGGTGGTGCGAAGTTCCCAATCCGCACTGGGCCCGCGTGGGAACTATGACCCAAGCCCTCTTTTTCTGAGAGGAGGCCTGTGCCCAGCAGTGGGACGTATATAGGCTGGGATGGTGGTGGATGGTGGTTCGTAGCATTTGAGCCAAAAATGGCATGACACGCCATCATAAATTCTAGCGTCCAATAATGACCTCAACGTATGTATGTTACTTATATTGGGATTACGTGCCACTACTAAAGCTTTATTTATGTTATGTGTATACACATGTATTTATTGACAAACAAAGCACTCACGGTCATTGTTTAAATTGCTAACAAAATCACTTATTAGCTTATTTTCTCAAGTGATCAACAGATGGCGTTGTCCGTTCTACTAGGTTTTGGTAAAGCATAGTATATACTCGCTTATACCAAGCACAAAATCCATGATTATTACGAGTATACGTTCTATGTATAATCTCGGGACTGACGAGATGGACAAAATTGATTGCAGTTGGTACGAAAGTATAATTAAAAACAGAGTTCACAAAATAACTTTATTTTTGTAAGACATCTTAAAGGTAGGAGTTACTTAATTTATTTATATTTAATAAGTAATAAATACGCCGCAGTTACAAAAGTATATATGTATACAAAAATATTTTTAAACATAGTACTTAAAAAAACTACCTTATATTGTAACGTTTTAAACCTTCGTGATTTTCACTCATAGTCAAAATACCACACACGGGTACGGGTAGTTCTAGTGACCACGGCCACTGTAATGTGGTCGAAAAGTCGAGGTAAATATTATTCGTGTACTTATACGTGATAAATCCTGTGTGTGTATTTTGACTACTTTATATTAAATAGTTATTTCTTTCCTTACTTTCTATATTGTTGAGCAATCAAAATATTATTTATTTCATCCCAGTCCCAGCCTATATACGTCCCACTGCTGGGCAGAGGCCTCCTCTCAGAACAAGAGGGCTTGGGCCATAGTTCCCACGCGGGCCCAGTGCGGATTGGGAACTTCACACACACCATTGAATTGCTTCGCAGGTTTGTGCAGGTTTCCTCACGATGTTTTCCTTCATCGCAAAGCTCGTGGTAAATTTCAAATGTAATTCCGCACATGAATTTCGAAAAACTCAGAGGTGCGAGCCGGGGTTTGAACCCACGACCCTCTGCTTGAGAGGCGATAGGTCAAACCACTAGGCCACCACGGCTCCATTATTATTATTATTTATTTATTGGGTGATATTTGTGTCCTATCGCTGGGACAAAGGCCTCTTCTAATAATAACAAGGCAATTAACTGATTATAAATATTACTAGGCTTCGCATAGAATTCGGTTATTGCGCGCTGATCCCTTGGAAACTGAGCATTTTCCGGGATAAAAGTAGCCTATATCACTCTGTGGCCCATAATCTATCTCTATGCCAAAAATGAAGGGTCAACGGAAAGAACGTGTCTAGTCACCTAAGCAACTTTTTGAGTTATAGCGGTTTGAAAGTTAGTCACAATTCCTATGGTTACCATTTATTTAAAAGATAAAAAAATATAGATTTTATATTGTTTTCAGATTATTTAATTCAGTGGTAAGTCATAGTACTTTGTGAGCTCTAGATTTTGAGGTTAAAATCTCAATTTAAAAAAAAGGTGACTAGGCATGTTCTTTCCGTGGACCCTTCAAATCACGTCGATCCGTCGCTCCGTTTAGACGTGAAAGACGGACAAACATACAAACACACACACTTTCGCATTTATAATGTTAGTCATAACCTAAACTTCTATATTTACGAAAATAATTTACAACATGAAGTATACTGCGTACGCGTTGTATGAAAAAAAATTTCTATTGATAATAATCTGTTAATTACATAGGTAAATGGGCCAATCAACTTTTTTACCCACACTAATCTGTCCGCGACATTTTTCAAACAATTACAGATTTTTGTAAGTAAACATGTTTTTTCTGTAATTTAATAGATGGTGTACATGAATACATGCCATCCTACGTAAGTTCAACCTATTAAACCGTGAAATATCTTGTTGGAAGTACGGTTTTTTGGTAACGTCAGAGACAATTTTGGTATCGCAGGAGACGCCCAAAGTGTGGGTAAAATAGTTGATTGGCCCAAATTACAAATGGTCAAAATTACACAATAATAACTAGCTTTATAAATCTGTTCCAAGTTCTATGCTGTATGGTTAAAAATCAGTAACACAATGACATAGTGAATCTACAGTAATTAATGAAATAAATAATTTACTAAGTTGAGTTATTAACAGAAAAGCACAGGTAAATATGCCAAGTGATTACTGAAATAAATAATTTACAAATTTAATTTAAAATTAAAGTGTTAAGCTCAGTTTTAAGGAGCTGTCAAGCTTAAATCTAGTGAAACAACTAAATCATGATTTCTTTACAGGCAGTGGCCATTAATACGAGAACAAGACTTGTTTAGTAATTACTGTGCCCCTAGTGTAAGTTTTCGGCTACAAAATACGTCTCGATCGCGTTCGCGATAAAATCTCAATTTGTATGGAAACACGAACAGCGCCTCTAGTGGAACGTTTGCGATGTTCGTGTTTCCATACAAATTGAGATTTTACGCGAACGTGATCGACACGTATTTTGTAACCGAAAACTTACACTAGGGGTACTGAATCCGTTGATGATCGATCGGCATATTTTATGCAAAGTATCGTAATACTAAGTTGGTCTCTACTCGTAATAGTCGCATGAGTACCCCAGCTGGCTGATGTCGTCATCGAAGCTCTTATTCTTGTACTGTTTGACCTTGGTGAGCCAGGTGTACAGGGAGGTGGGCTGCCGCTTTCCCCCATACCTGGTCGGCAGACACTCAGGGTCTATGTACCTGGGTAACAGAAGCTGAAGGTAATTTTTGGTTAAATATCTGAGCACCTAACTATTTGACATCATCATCTAGGTAATTATATGTCTAATGCAGAGCACAGGGCTGGCTTAGGCCGTAGTTCTCACGCGGACCTGGTGCGAATTGGGAACTTTACACACACTTTTAATTTATTTTCCCGTGTGTATAGGTTTCCTCACGATGTTTTCCTTCACGTAAGGCTTGTGGTCAATTACAAATGTAATTTATCACATAAATTCCGAAAAACTCAGTGGTGCTAGCCTGGGCTCAAACCCACGACTGAGAGGCAATAAGTCAAACTACTAGGCCACCAAGGCTTGATTTGATGTCATAGACCAGCCATATGCCTTTTCTTATGTGGGCACTTATTGCAGCTTGATAGCAAAGCGAATCTATTTGATTAATTATCCGGATCAAAAAGTGTTCCAAATTTATATGATTTAATTGGATTACTAATGTGCCTATGGGCAATTTTTTTTTTGCCAAAGTATCACATCCCAAAATATTTTACTCAAATTATCATTTGGCAAAAAATCATTTATCGCAATTTTACGGCTTGACAATGTAAAATTATGCCAAATGATAATTTGACCAAATATGTATGCGAAATTTAAATATGCTAAAGATTAGTTTGGGAAATTAAACTACTGCAATAAGTTTTTTGGGAAGTGAAATTTGGCGAAAAATATTTTGCCGAAACGGCAGTACACCGATTTAGTTACTATGCCACGTGTGCCACTTATAGAAGCTTGGCGGCCACGGCCACAAGGTGGGTAGAACCGTCATACAGGGAAAGGTTAAAAAATAATACACTAGCCAAAGTAGCCAAGTATAGGACAAATAAAGTACCAATCAGTTATTTTGGGCGCTTGCGCTGTTATGGCGATTTAGGTATTCCCGTCAAGATATAAAAAGCTAGTTTAATTGAGATGATTCTTGGCTAAGTTTAATTAAAATCGGTTTATCGGCTTACGGGGTAAAGTTTGAAACGACAGTAACTGGAGTTTTTTAATTTTGCCTAAGTTGCTTACTTAGGTTACGGCGTCGCGTCTATGCTACTAAATCTTTGATCTCTCAACTCACCTGTGCAACGAGTTCATATCGCTGCCATGGAAGTAGACCCTTCGCCACAAGTCGTCCCGGGGCGCCAGACGTTTGAAGACGTAAAACAACGTTTCAAACACGCGCGAGCAGTTGACGACGTGCACGCCGCGCTGATGCACTGGGAACGCGTACTAGGGAGGCAGAAGTTAGGGGCGGTGAGGTCAAGCGAGTTCAATTGCGATACGATGTTTGATGCGAGGAAGTCGCATAACTGGCGTTATATTACGGGGTCGCCGGGCGTAAGAAGTGTGAGTGATTGTCCAGGCGCCGCAATGTAATGCAATTTTGCGTTGTTTTAGTTAGTAACTATCTAATCAGAATTTTCGTATCTCGGTAACAGTCAGTAACGTCAAAGTGGTAACGTGACAACTTCTTAGTAGAAAGAAAAGTAAACTGAAAATTTGTACATTCTATTACTACAGAGGCCGGGAAATAAGGGGTTAAGCGTAGCGGGCCCGGATAGGTATGAGGCTGGCAACACCACTTTTCGCCGAGGTATATAATGCTTTTCTGAAACATGCAATGAAATAAGTATGTAAATAAAACCCTGATTTTTATGAGTTTTTTTAAGGCTGATCGCCATGATCTGTGCCACAAATTTATATAATTTATTGAATCAGGCGTTGCTTTGCGGGGTCCATATCAATGAACTAAAACAATTACTTTGCTCATCCGCGACCTTATGTTAGCTACGTTTATGCACTATGCGCGTTCATGCAGTTCCTCCACTTCCACACTGTAAGAACACACACGAATCACACAAACCCATCTATCACACCACTCTACACTGACGCGTTTCGAACTCAACCGGAACTCATCTTCAGCGCAACACAACCGTGCACCATGCTACCAGATTTTCTAACAAACCAGAAGTATTAAAATTAATTTATTATATCAAAGTGGTTTCATGAAAACCAACGTAAACAAACCACTTATTCTGTGCTTTAACTTAATTGTCACAATATTATTTCGACAATGTCGAGGGTTTTCAACTTTTCCAAGTAAGTAGATGTTATACATACATGTGTGTGTATGTTTCTTGTAAGTAGAAACTTAACATTTTCAAATGCAAGTTTCTTTTCAAATATATGATCTTATATGATGATATAAGTATGTACAGGAACCATCAGATAATTCGGAGCGGCTAAGATATACATGAACTCTAATACCTTAATAATAAAGTGCATGTGCCGAAATTTTTGACCACCTTGGCCGCTCTGAAATCTATATAATGGCGACTAATAGTAATTTAATTAAAAGTATTTTTAAATGAAATACCTATGCTTAGACTAAGTGCCCAGTTTCTTAGTAAATAAATAGCATACCCACTAACCATTATTTTTATCATCTTCCAAATATAGCCAAGTATGCATGTAAAGGTAAAGTTAATATTGTAATAATAAGTATCCATGACATAAAACCGAAACATTCCTAAACGTGTTTTTATCTGATGAATTATTGCA